>NC_089511.1:39762715-39772715 GCF_036850995.1 Saccopteryx leptura
GAAACATGGCCTCGTTATTCATGCTGATAGATGATTTACTGTGAAATGCTAACTAACGGGACATCTACACAGTCTTCATACTGGTGGCACACTCTTCGCGCCCAGTGTTGTTATTCTATTCTGATAAACCACCACAGTGCTGGCAATATTTTTTTTAATTTATTGATTTATTTTAGAGAAAGAGGAAGGAGGAGAGAGAGAGAGAGAGAGAGAGAGAGAGAGAGAGAGAGAGGAAGAACATCGATCTGTTCCTGTATGTGCTCTGACGGGATCAACCGGCAACCTTTGTGTAACGGGACAATGCTCCAAACAACTGGCCATCCAACCACGACTGCCATCTCTTAAAAGAAAAGTTCAGAAACTGATTTCTACACCAATGATTAACAGTTGGTCCAGGACCTGACTGTTAAAGTAGACACAGTTTCATTAGGTGTCAAGTTATTGCTGTTTTCCACAGAGGCCTTCTTTGGTGAGGACAGCACTTCTCCCCTTTCAAAGCAACAGTTCTAGAGGCGACTCCATTCCCACACCTAACCTCAATGTGCATCATGACTTCCGTGCATCAAGGAGGTGCAGAAATATCTGCCCATTACTGAGCATCCTTTCATATAGGCAGAAAAAGGGCTGTGCCAGTGTGCACATGTGACAGTGATCAAGAGGGCCCAGGAAGGACGTGAAGACACAGAGCACACAGGTGTCTCCCACAGGACGCTCCACACACTCAGAACATCACCAAACTCACATTGCTCTACAAACAACCTATTTCATTTTGCAGAGCTTGGGTTTATCACACATCTCTGTGGGATGTGGGTCCAAAGTAAGGTGGCCAGCCAACATTTGCCAACGATATGGTTAGGGGTATAGTGGAATCAATTGTGTCTTCTAAAATATCTCCACATTCTAACCTCTAGAACATATAAAGAAACTTATTTGAACTAGGGTGTTAAAGGATACAAAAGACGATGTCACATCAGAGCAGGATAGACCCTAATCAAATGAAAATTATCTTTATAAGAGGGGAATCTGGCCTGACTAGTGGCGGAGCAGTGGATAGTGTCGACCTGGAAAGTTGAGGAACCAGGTTTGAAACCCTGAGGTCACCAGCTTAGGCGTAGGCTCATCAAACTTGAGCACAGGCTCACCAGCTTGAGCACAGGGTCACCAGCTTGAGACCAAAAGCTGCTGGCTTGAAACCCAATGTCGCTGGCTCAGCTGGAGTCCCGCCTCCCCATCAAGGCATATATGAGAAGCAATCAATGAACAACAAAGGTGACGCAACTACAAGGTGGTGCTTCTCATCTCTCTCCCTTCCTGTCTCTCTCTCTCTCTCTCTCTCTCTTGCATGCTAAAAGGGGGGGGGGGGGAAGAGGGGAATCTGGACACAGAAAAAAAAACCCATAGGAACACAGGGGCAGGAGTTGAAGTAACATATCCACAACCCAAGGACAGTCAGGAAACCCCAGGAGGTGAAAGAGACATGGAAGTATCCACCCGAGAGCCTCTGGAGGGAATGCTGCCCTGCTGACCATGATTCTGGACTTCTGGCCTCCAGAGCTCGGATAGGATACATTTCTGGCTGTTTTAAGCCACCAGTGAGGGTCACTGGTTTGGAAATCATGGCCCAGGGACCATTTTCACACTTTCAGACCCTCAGCTAGAATGCAGTAACCCCATACCCAGGGCCAAATGGTCAACTGTTTTTAGTTAACAAAGGTCATGCCTTTTGCCTCCTGAGATAATCCTGATATCTCTTTCCTTTTCCCTAATATTTGTCAACTCCTCATAAGTAGGCCTCTCCAGGTGAACTCAAAAGGTAGCTTGCCCCTCAGCCCTTTCAAAGGAGCAATCAACAGTCTTCTCCTAAATTGCAGGGCCTTATGTTTCCTGGATATTTTAACAGGTGTGGGAGCAAGGCTGTGTTAGGTCAGTGCAGGCAGGTCCTGGACCAAGCACAGCCAGACAAGAGGGATGCCACCCATCAAGCACACAGATAAGAACACAGTAGGGCGGGGCTGCAGACAAGAGCAGGCCCGCAAGACATCAGTAGCAATCTTAAACTGCTCCTGTTGCTTAAAGATCATCATAAGTAAGATGCCAAAATTCAGAAGACACAAGCCGATGGTCTCTTAGAAAACCAGATTCCAGCCCTGGCTGGTTGGCACACTGGTAGAGCGTTGGCCCGGTGTGTGGAAGTCTGGTTTGAGCAAAACTCACCAGCTTGGACCCAAGGTCGCTGGATCAAGCACGGGGTTACTCAGTCTGCTGTAGCCCCATGGTCAAGGCACATATGAGAAAGCAATTAATGAACAACTAAGGTGTCACAATGAAAAACTAATGATTGATGCTTCTCATCTCTCTCCGTTCCTGTCTGTCCCTATCGCTCCCTCTCTCTGACTGTCTCTGTAAAAAAAGACCCACCATGCAGATGGCCACTAGGATCCGACTCCACCTGGGGTCAAGAACTCTCCAGGTGCTTGCCCATCAGGGACAATGTCTCAGAGGATCCATGTTGAGGTAAGACACAGTGAGATTACTATCTGGTCAAGATATTTAGGACCAAGTAGCTGCCAAATCCCTTTCTACATCCATAGCAGAGCTCAGTCACAACATCCCATATCCTTTCTAGTAATACAGGGTGCTTTGGGCTAAACGTTTGTGACCTCCCACCTTACCAAATTCATATGCTGAGGCCCTAATCCTCCAATGTGTTGATGTTTGGAGGCAATTAAGATTAGATGAGGCCATGAGGTTGGGGCCCCTGTGATGGGATTAGTGCCCTTCTGAGAGAAAGAGAACACAGGTGCTCTTCCCATGCATGCACCAAGGAAAGCTATGGGAGGACAGAACCAGTGAGAGAGGCTCCTCACGAGAGCCTGACTGTGTTGGCACCTCATCTCTGACTTCCAGCCCCAGAACTAGGAGGGAGAGACATCTATTGTTTAAGCACCCAGTCTAAGCTGGGTGACTCAGAGGGTGACTGACAGTAGATAAATGTCATCATCTTCCTTCTCATGAGGTGGAACAGACATCCTTAGGAAAGTAAGTTTAAAGAACTATTTAACCCCCCAAAGGGCTCAGCTTGGTGAGAGACCAATCCAGGCATTCTGGACCAGTTTGGAGATGGCTCGAAAGACAGATCATTCTGAAAGAAAAAAATCCACTAATGAAACCACAGGTATCTCTGATAGATCAGCCTTGGGTTCAAACTCCACTGTTGTTCATTTTTTTTAGAACTTTTAAATGAAGAGACAGTCTTACACACTCACTATGTTATCTCAATGGCTCACAAAGACCTAGTTTATATATATTTCAAGTTTAACTTAGAAAGAATCTCTTTAGCAAGTCCCTGGAACCCTGAAGTCATGGAGCACTTCTCTGGGATTATTTTGAATTTTGGCACTTCATAGCACATTCACCTCAGCCCCTTGACACTGAGAGACTATATTTCTAACCTCTAGGGTTCAGAAAGAGGAAAAAGTAAGACAGGCAAGGATGATGGCTTTTTTTAGTGTGCCCGAGTCCCTGAAGGCTTCCCAGACTTGAACAGCTTAGCAGGAACCAGACCAGCATGCTGTCCTCTCCTGCTGTGCGTCCTTCAGGTGGGACCAGGAATGGTGTGCTCCGTTAAAACACATCATGCTATTCACAAACACATTTGGCTAACATAGAAAATTCTGGTCTGAATGTAACAACTGCTTGCTCTCTCTGCATAGTGAGTTCGAGGCAGCCCACGCCCAGGTCAGGTTAACTGGAGTCAGAAACAATCCAAACGTTTAACTTCAGGTGTACAAAATTTCTCTAAACATTGTCAAGTGAAATACACTCAAAAAGCAATCCTTCACACTCATCCGATTGGTGGGCCCCTCTGAGGAGGACAGTGCAGGCTGCTCATGAAGAGTGACTTCGCGCCACTTTGCAGTGTGCTTCCCCGTCAGACGCAGTGTCCATGCTATCACTCATGCACTGACAACAAGAACCCTCCACCACAGGAACTCCCAATGAGAGACAGAAGAAAGGAGGGAGGGAGGGGAACCTTCCTCCTAACTGGTTCCATCTCAGAAAACACCATGTTGCAGATACGGAGTTTAAGCTGAAGCTGACGCTGTCCTGGGGTGAGGGGGCAGCCAGGCCGGGCACCTCCTCCGGTGGCCCAAGTTGGCCAAACTCAAGAGAGAAGCCTAGAGAAGACCGAGCCAGGAGAGCAAGGGTCCGTAGAAGAGAGGCCAATAATTAGGATATCCCTACATCTTGTACCACCACACAGTGTGTCCTCTCTGGAGGACATCCTGGCTACTGCTGATGGCAGCAATGTCAGGATCACACTTATGCTATTTCAGCCATCAGCCATCAGAAGGGACCCTGTCGGTCATCATTCAGCCTGAACATGAGCAGACAAGGACCCAAAGCCCTGGATGGTGGGCAGGACCATGGGGCCAGTGAGCTTACATGGTAGCAGCAGGTCTGGCGGGGGTCCTGAGGCCTCAGCTGCATGCTGGGCATTTGGCAAATGTGCCATCTTGTTTATTATCATTAGCTCCACTTTGCCAGGAGGAAGTGGGGCCTTAGAGGCTAACTCATGTGCCCAGGATCACAAGCCAGTAAAAATACAACCAAACAGAAGAGGCTTTGAACACAGTCATGGCAACCCCTCCAGGCTGCTGCCGTCGCACCACAAGGCCAGAGCCAATCACTCACTTGTGTGTGACTAAGGAGTGTTAGCAAAGAGTGAAAAGAATGATTACACAGCAAATCATACAACTAAGAAACCTCAAAAGCCTCATTTGACTTTAAAAATAATTTCCCTTTAAAACAAGGAAAATTATTGACTCTAAATCCCTTCTGCTCTGGCCTTTGTTAAGAAGAGAAAGCAGCCTCAAGGCCTTCACTCAGTTTCTTTTTGGCTGACTTGTCCCTTAGCTGAACACCTGCCAATCACAAATAATTTGGCCTTGGTGTATTCTCCAACTCTGGAGGGGCTTTTGGGAATTCAACTCAGGTGCCGACGGAGTATCATCCCAAATGGAAGATAATTCTCAAAAAGATTTGCCAACTGTTTATAGCATGAGGGCCTATTTTTAATTAAGAAGCTGCATTTTTCTGTCCTATTGCAGCAAACTTTCCATTACTGGGCCCGGCTTACCCTGTTGTTTTCAACTGAATGCTATGGACTCATCCGTGGCCAGGGGTTGGCGGCCTGTAATCTGCATGTGACCTAGGAGGGTTTATGTCTCACACAGGGCTTATTTCTATGGATCGTCCCTAATACCAAGTGGTATTGGGTACCATGAATACATCTAATGACAAAGGAACATTAAAGGAGAACAGCTGTTGAAAGCAAGCAATAGCTCAAAGGCACAGAGGAAGAGGCAAAATTAAAAATAGTCTGAGTCACTTCACAAGCTTTTTGTTTGTTTTACTTTGAGAGTCAACATGAAACAATAGCCTGAATTTTAAAAAGAAGTGACTGTGTTTGTCTACACATGAAAATCACTCCTAGATTATCTGCCTACACTGAATATATATTATGCACAGAGCAGCTATCAGTTCAATGGGTTCTTTTTTTAATTTTTAAAATTTTATTTATTGATTGATTTTAGAGAGAGAGGAAGGGAGGGAGAAAGGGAAGGAGAGAGGAAAGGAGGGAGCAAGGGAGCAAGGAGGAAGGAGATAGAAACTTTGATTTGTTGTTCCACTTATCTATGCATTCATTGGTTGATTCTTGTATGTGCCCTTACCAGGGATCAAACTGGTAACCTTGGTGTACTGGGATGACGCTCTAACCAATTGAGCTACCTGGCCAGGGCTCAATATGTTTTTAATCTCCCCACTCCCTGTCTCTCTCTTACACACACACACACACACACACACACACACACACCTGATGATCTGATAGTATATCTTCTCTTCTGTACAAATTCATGGCATGTCCCACACATTTCATTTCATTTTTGGACTGAAAATCCTTACAGAAAATGTAAAGAAAGATGGTAATGAATTTTATTAAATATTTACAAATTCATTACCCATTTGAGAGGAAACATGAACCTTTCAGTTGCTCACAATAAGGGGAACGAATCATCCTGGCTCTTTGGTATGTTACTTGATCAGAAATTGACCTCTGCTCTGGAATTACCTAAAAAGTCATAATACCAGCTTTTGCACTGGTTCTGCGATGGATTGTACCAAACTTCTGAACATAAATCCTCACACAGACACAGCATTGTATGGTCCTCCATAAACCTGTCTGTGAAAACACCTACAGATTGTAAGCCCCTGATGAGAAAGATAGGCATTTTGGTTTTCCACAGTTTAGCGAGTTAAATAACCTATGATTCTCTTTTAGTCATTTCAACACGCTACTAGCAGCTCTAACAACTTAAGTAGGGACCCAAATCAGAGTGGGTTCATGGTTTTTAGGTGAATTTAACAGTCTCCTCATCAGTTCACTCTCAAAGTAAATAAAAAGTGGAAAGTTACATTGTGTTTGAATCTTTTTTCCTTCTGCAGTAATTTCATCATTTAATGATTCCAGGACTCAGTGAGATTTTAGTCAGGCTCATTGGTGTCTCATCTGTCAGAACCCAGGCTACCATGGGCCCCATTGTTTACTCCTCTCACCACTGGACTGTCCAGCAGGTGGTTGCTTTGATGGCCCCACTTCCTGCCAGCTCAGCACCCTGTGATGAAGATGACCTGCTCCTGAAAGCTGCAACCCTGGAGACCAGCAGCCCCGGGACATGCTCAGTGTAAATGACAGTGCCCCTCCCAGCCCTGACTCCCCTGGAGTTTACTCCACTATCTGCACTCACTTTTTCCTTTAGGAATGGAACCATCAGAGTCCAAACATGGCCACAGTTAAGCACAGGGAGAACGACCTGCCGGTCTTATAAACATGGATCAGGTAGAGCTCCTAGAGTTTGCAAAAGGCAAAAGCCAGGGCCTGGTCAGGATGGGAATGAAACATCCGAATGGGTATCTCCCATCCCAATCTCTCTTATCTATAAAAAAGTGAGACATCTGGCGCTAATGGTAGAGTTCCAAGGGGCATTCCTGCTTCTGAAATTTCACTTCCCACGTACCTTCGCTCTCCACAAGTCAAAAGTTCAGAAATTAAGTTTCTGGTACAAAAGTAGTAATTTGGCTTTCTTTCAACAGACAGCAACTTCTCTGGTGGCTTACAGAATAGAATTCTTGGGTCTAGAGAATCCTTTACACATTCCTTCACTGCTCTGAATAGCCACTCAAATCAACAGGTACACTGGTCCAGGCCCAGACATGGCTTGGGCTGCCCACCCCAGGCGACAGTTCCTACCCATGACATGGCAAGCCTGCTAGCAGGTGACACGGACATATTTAAGAAATTGTGACAAAAAAGTTTCAGAAAAGCCCCCTCAAGAAATCATCAAAACTTGTTTATATAGAAAAAGTTCTACAACTTGGATTCCACTAAAAAGAAGCTTAGAATTACTCAGAAGTCACAATTTTTCAGGTTATTGAGCTGTAAGTTTTAAATAAGTACTCTTCTATATAATTCCAGGTTATTACAACTAAAATTATCAATGAATATACGCTACAATTTTTAATGGTTTAAAAATGAGTGTTTCAAAATGTCTTCAATTAACATGTGCATTTTACAATTAACTAAGTGCTAATTTGTAATAATTACTATTGTATTCATTTGTTAATTAATAGGTACTAATAATTTGTACTACCCTGGGTCTGTGCAGAACAGAAATGAATGAAATTTGGGTCTAACAATATTAAAACTACTTAAGCTAACCTTTTAAACATATATTGACAATAATAAAATTGATCAAAAACAATTCTGGAATTTTAAAGCCTGCTCCCCACCTTTGATTGTCTGAAGTCAGAAGACTGATGCAGAACTAACTCAACCAAAGGGCCTTGGTTGGCCGTGAACAGTGACCAGTGTATGATGGGTCTAAATCATTGAGAATTATCTTTGGAGTTTTATTATAAAGCTACTTCAGCCTACACTAATAAGAGCCCTTTCAAAGATAGCATTATTTCAACTACCTAAATACTGACAATGTATATTTAAGTAATCACTTCATCCAACCTAAAAAACATTATAATACTCTGCCGAGCTCAAACTGTTATCCAGCTTTTTCCTGGTCTTTCCCAACATGAAACAGTCTTGTCCATCACAACTACAGAAACAAAAGAACAGGTGGGAGGGTATATATTGCGTTACCAACTAATAGCCACCTGAATCTTTGTTTCTTAATTGCTCAGGAGAGACCAAAACACTCTAACACAGTGAGTCCTTGGGTCTTCTGTGCCCACTGGCACCGACCTGTTCTGCTTCATGTAACAAGCCTCTGTTGGGAACCAAAGGATTCCTGAAAAATTAGAGCCAGCAGCAGGAAATGCCATGGGCCCCTTGTCCCGCCTGACCAGAAGCCTCAGACAGGGTGATGAACCCGCAGTGTCTCACTCAGCGCAGGACTGCTGGCGAGCCAAGCTCCTCAACCAGGCAGCAGGAAGCCCACAGTGGTTTTTGTGACTTCTTTAGGATGTTTTTTTGGAACCAGTCAACACCAAATTCACTCCACTCTGACCTTTAATGGTTTAAATTATATTTTCCATCATTTCTGGTACAGAAGGCTTCTCCATAAGGATGAATTCCCTGAGGTACCTAGGTTCTCCAAGATGTCTGTTTGTGTGTTGGCATGCAAACAGGAACATATTTTCTTGAAGTGAATATTTTTATTAGAAGTGATCAGTGTATACCATCAGGGAGGCTGACATTGTTCTCCCCAGTGTGGCAAACCATAAAAAGTGGACTAAAGCCTTCCGGAAACAGAGGAGACACTTTACTACTACAGATAAAGGCACCCTAGATGCGTGTGCATGCACATACACCCTATACAAACACATCCCCCTCCATACACACATGCTCTACACACACACACACAAAATTTTTCTCACACACTCCAAAAAAGTCCTACACATAAAATGTTGGATACTTCTCATATATTCAAATATTTTTTCCAGCTGGGTTTAGAAAACCTCATTTCATAGAAAAAATTCTGAAAGCTACCAAAATTTACCTTGAAGGAAAAGTGTAAGGAGGGACACAAACACCAAAGAAATCAAGGGAGGTTTAAAAGTTTAAACAATGCCAGAGCCGTTGTTAGTTGATATTGGTAAAGTTATCTCACAAATACATGATGAGAATAACCTGGATTTATCATTATGTTGCATAATTTTAATATATATGTATCGTGTGTGTGTGTGTGTGTGTGTGTGTGTGTGGTATATTTATTATTACAGAGATGGGATTATCATACACATACAAAATCTCCTGGAATATAAAGTGACCTGACACTATATAGCCTATAGACATAAATAAACTTTTTCTTGTACATATTAGATGACATGAGCTACAACTATAAAAAGGAAACCTATCAGTATAAAATACTCATTGAGCTGAAACAGTACTAACTATTTCATGGTTCATATCTAAGCAGCATGACTAGAGATCAGGTCTTTTAAGATTTCCTAAGTGACCGGAAATCTCCCAGATAAAGAGGAATAATTTATCCAGGTTTGAGTGTTTCAATAGATATACTATAATATTGCCTAGCAACAGAGTTTGGCACCAAGTGAGTGTTCAAATCTTAGTAAATCTCAATCTACTGCATTCAATTTCCACACCATGCATGCTGCCTGAATAAGGAAGCAGCACTGCGCATCCTGCTGGTTCTGCTCCATACCTAAGCACCCACTGAATGCACACTGTAAGAAGGCAGGAACTGCTCCCACGGGTTTGTCCCTTACTTTTCCTGTACATTTTCATAGCTTCAGTAACTTACTCCCAACAAAAACTCCTATGAGCTTGGCAAATGGAGCACTGTCATTTTAGAAAATGACTTTAGAAAGAGGTAAAGAATATAATAACTAGAGAAGACAGAACACAGGTCAAGATCGTCAAAAAAACTCACTTGATTCCCTGATGGTAACAGTGGTGGTGGTG